>NW_022631035.1:14813248-14820202 GCF_010015895.1 Lontra canadensis
GTAGGTCCCTACTGGGATGGCACATTAAGGCCCTGGCACGGGCTCCACCTGGAATCTTCAGCATACGCACATGGACAGCAGGTGTTCCCAGAAGAGCCCCATAGGGCTCTTCAAAGCTGAAGGGTTAGAGGGTGGAAAATGGTCAAAAGAAAGCTGGAGAACACTCACGCCAGGCGCTTCCCTGCCTCCTTCGATTGGTAGATGTCACACGTGTGCAAGGGGCCCTTGTGGCCAGCTGCCTGACACAGAGCCTCGTGGAACTGGAACTGAATGACAAAGCCCACGAAGTACCTGGCATGGAGGGAAGCACGGCCTGGGGTGGGGTGGCTGGGGACCTGTGCCACTGAGCCCCAGTGCCCCTCACCTTCCTCTGCAGACAGACAATCAGGGTGAGCACACCCTCTGGTCTGCAGGGTCAGCAAGGCTCCCTAATTCCATGCCTCCCACCAGAGAGGCTCCCGCTGCATCTCAGGAGGGCTGTTCTGAGGAGGTCTGGTGGTCATTCATGGGTGAGGAGGGTCAGAGTTTTGGCAGGTTGCTTCCGAAGCAGTGAGGTCTGGGTTAGGTGCAGGCAGAGGCCAGGTGTTGGCTCCAGGGTCACGTGCACCTGGCAGGGTGGTCTGGGCAAGGAAGCCAGCGCAAATGATCTCCTTTATCCCAAACAGCAGGGATTCCCTGGTAGAAATCTGCCAGTCAAGGCCACAGCAAATTCTCCGCACTTGGTTCAGAATGTCCCAAACTCGCAGTGCAGGCCTCCCACTTTGAATGCTGGGCACAAGCCATGTGCCACTGACTTTCCTGGCATTTCTTAAAAGTGCTTTGCCAAGGTTGCTGGTCAGAATTTGGAATGTGTCTCCTTCATCCACCCCTGCCTGGAGAATTATCTACACTAAGCTCAGAAGCTAACCATCACTTGGGCCTGGCTTCCATGGGAAAGCTAGTGCCAGCCTGGAAGAAGGAAACCAGTGCAGAAGGCAGGTAGGGGCCCTTCTTACAGGTCAACCTCATGTACTGTCCAGGTTGGGCCTGTTCTGAGGCACCCTTCAGTCCCCTTGGTCCCCTGCCCAAGGTTGCTCTCTGGAACATCTGAGCAGGCTTTCTCTCCCTTCCTGGACTCTGGAAACAATTCACCCAACCCACACTTATGTATTAGGTCTTGACTATATGCAGACATCATGCCAGGTGCTAGGGTGGAAAGATGGGCATTGTGAGCACGAATCCTCCCTCACTGGCCTTCCTGGGACTGAAGGTGACAAGGGCTAGAGGTAGCCACGGCTCTCCTGGGGCAGCTCTCACTGCACCCCCCCCACCTTGCCTCATGGGTGGTCTAGGCTCCCTGCAGCTCAAAGACATCTGGGCCCTTCCCTCTTGAGGTCTCTCTAGACCCTTCCCTCCCAGGGAGGGCCCCAGATCCAGCTGGGTCTCTAACCCTGGATTTAGTGTATAGAAGTTCTTCCAGGCACAACTCAAATTTTATCACAGGCAATATGGTGAATGTGTAGTAAAGGAATCACAATCTTGTTTAAAAACAAAGTTCGGGATGCCTGGGTGGCTCAGTGGTTTAAGCCTCTGCCTTCAACTCAGGTCATGATCTCAGGGTCCTTGGATTGAGCCCCACATCGGGCTCTCTGCTCAGCAGGGAGCCTGCCTCCCCCTCCTCTCTCTGTGCCTGCCTCTCTGCCTACTTGTGGTCTTTCTCTTTGTTTGTCCAATAAATAAATTAAAAAAAAATCTAATAAATAAGTAAGTAAGTAAATAAATAAATAAATACAGAAAGTTCTTAGGTCATGATTTAGCCAAGGGTCATGGGTCCTGGTTAATAATGTTAACTATCCAACCAAGGTCTTGTAACCATTAGCCAATTATAGTAGAGTTTCTGTTTTGAACTGCCTGGAGGGGAGAGACTCTCATCAAGTCAACTTGTGAAACAACAGGGAGCCTTGGTTTCAGATGAGTGACCTAGGCACTGCGTGTCATGCAGCCAGGCCCTCCAGGTCACCCAGACAGGTAGCTCCCCACAGGGCAGCGACGGCCCTTCAAAGACTGAATGGCCTCTTCCCTTCCCCTTTACCTGATATAAGGCACACTTGAAGGAACGTGGAACTTGGCCCCTGGGTCAAAGTCACCTTGAGACCGAGCCACTGGGGGGCAGAGGCCCTGGTACTTCAGCCTGTCGAGGGGAAAGGTACGTTGGAGGGAGGGTTTGGAAAGAATCAAGTCAGGAAGAGTCGGCGTTTTTGAAGTAAAGAGCTACTCGCCCCTGGAGCTACACTGGATACTCCAGATTCTGGTGTGCTGTACCTCGTGCACAATCAGACCCTGTGTTGTGCACGAGGTACTCGTGTGTTGTTCATAGACACATCCCCTCTCTAAACACCATACACACACCCCACATGCAGAGACACAGATGCCGATGGAGAACCTCCCACAACCCACAGCCTCACGGGAACATTCTAGAACCTGAGGTTCCACCACTCCTGGTTGTAGTTCCCCTTGGTGATGCTTCCATCGAATACCCTCCAGCGCCACTGGTCAACGAGGTAGCTGAAGGGGACAAAGGCGATCTTGTCGAGTGCCATCTTCATCAGAAAATTGATGTCTTGCTCTGCCAAGGGAAGGGAGCCTGGTCGTCAGATCTCCACCTGCCTCCTGCCACATCCCAGCAGCTCAGCCTGGAGGGGTGTGCAGCGGCTAGAGAGGGGAGGAGCGGGCTGTGCCTCTCTGGGTCCAGCGACCTGCCTCTTGGGCTGGTATGAGGGTTCTGTCTTCCCGGCTCACCGAGCTGGTGGCCTCCTTGTTCCCCATTGTTCGGTCCCAGCTGCTGCCTGTGAGCCATCAAGGGCCCTCCTACAGCCTCCCAAGCTTACTGGCCCTTCTCAGTCCCTCTGTCCAGCAGGACCTCCCATTCCTCTCTCACCATAGCCGCCGCTCTCGCTACTCAGTAGGTTAATACTGTGTAGGTGCTTGGGGGTAGACACAGAGAGCGCCAGCACATCTCCGATGGCCTCGTGAAAGCCAGGGTTGGCACCCTCCCGGAAGGTCACAGGCAAATCCTTGTACTGCATGAAATACTGTATATGGCCCATTTCGTGATGGGCCACCACCAGGTCCTCCATGTTCACCGTGGTGCACTGCTTGATCCTGGAACACAAGGAGTGGGGCAAAGGGACCTGCTGTCCTCCCTGCATATGAACCAAATGCCCATCAATGCTCTATGCAGGGAACACCGCATAATGGGAAGGAAAACCAAAGGAGGCATGAAGTAAGCTTGAGAAAGAGGCAATCTGAGGGTTGGAAGTCCCTAAAGTATGGTCATTCAGGCCATCTCTGCCTCCAATTTCCCTGAATAACTCCAGCCCTCACTGCTATGTTGCTTTTTAACTGTGCAAAGTACTTGCTCCAGAGGCATTGGGACACTTAGCTATGATTGTGTAGGACTTTCTAGAATGTGGGTGCTATGATTTTTTTTTCTTTTTTGGTACTGTGATTTTTCATGCACACATTTTTTTTTTCTCTTCCAAGACTCAGGCTTCCTGAAGGAAACAACAGTTATTCTGAGCCATTCTACATCCCATGTGCCCAACACCAGCAAACATCTTCACCCCAGG
Source organism: Lontra canadensis (assembly GCF_010015895.1). Lineage (NCBI taxonomy): Eukaryota > Metazoa > Chordata > Mammalia > Carnivora > Mustelidae > Lontra > Lontra canadensis. The sequence goes on from NW_022631035.1 coordinate 14,816,857, forward strand.
AGGTCTCTGGCTCGGGCTGAAATGTCATCTGCAGAGCTGTCCACGCCAGAGGTCCCGCCTCCTTCTTCATCTTTCTTCAGTCTCTTTTGTGAACCAAAGAAATTCTCCCTTGGATCTAACCAGAGCCCTTCAGTTCAGTTTACCCCATATTTTTGTCATTGTACTGTCATTGTATAGGAAGGGCTTCCCTGCATCCAGGTTGGAGTCTGTCCACCTTCTCCTTTGACTCCCCATACAAGGAAAGACCCCCCCCCAGAAGGGCTCTCACCCTCTTGATTCTGTCTCCATCCAGCCCTACAGTTGCAGCCCTCATGCCTTTGAAAGAGGGAATCAAGAACAGGCAGTCCAGTGAACCCTGGCTGCTTTGTTCTAGCCTCTCTGTGTCCACTCTCATAAGAAGACACTTCACCCATAATGGCAGGTCATCCTTGCCATGTCTCCCAAGAGGTGGGGTCTTCTCCCCCTTCTTTGACTCTGGATTGTCCTTGTGACTTGCTTTAGCCAATGAAGTGTGGCAGAAGTGACTTGGCCAGTTTGGGATTTAGCCTTTAAGAGACCTGGCTGGTTTTGCTTTCTTTCTGGAGGATGCCAGCCACCAGACAGGAAATCTGACTGCCTATCTCTCATACTGGGCAAAAGCCCAAGCTAGCCTGGACAGACCTATGTCCCATCAATCCCCAGCTGCTCCAGTCATCCCAGCCCAAGGACCCAACATGTGAGTAAAGAAGCCAGCTTGAACCTTTCTGCCCTAGCACATGCCACATGGAGAAAAACTGAGGAACCCGACCAAGAGCCAGAACCAAGTCCCCACCCCGTGCTCTCCAGCCACCAGAGCCACCGCAGCTGAGGTCTCTATCATTGTACATAGGAGCAGCCATGTCAATTGCATGTTGCCTGCACTCCTGACCAATAAAATCATGAACTAAACAAATGATTGTTTTCTACCTCTAAGTTCTGGGGTGGTTTGTTAAGCAGCAATAGATAACGATCCTCCGATGAAGACAGATTCTGAGCCTCTGCTAATGGTGGGCCTGTGTGAAGCCCCCAGTGTCCTCAGGTAACTCTCTGTGTCAAGGCACATGTTGCAAGGAAGATGGCCTGCTATAAGCAGGGACTGCCGGAGAGTGAGGGAAGCCTGGGCAGCTCCCACAGTGCTCACATCTGGGACTGGCCAGTGCCTGAGAAGACCCTCGCCTGGTAGACAATGTTCTCCCGCTGGAAGCCAATGGCCAAGCTGGGGTCAGGCCCAAGGCTCTTGACTCTCATCCTAATCTCTGGCCCCTGTGCTTGTTTCTGCTCACTCTGGCTGAGGGGACGATAGGAGAACCTTTACTTGGCTCATCTCCTTGCCCACTGGGTTCAGGATATAGTCCCATGACTGCTACCTGGACACACCTGAAGTCCTTGCCATTGTAGAAGTCCCAGGCAGAGGCATGGCACACTACTTCCCGCCCATCGGTTGGTTTCTCCAGCATTGACTTGTTCCAGAACTCAAAGGGCACAGGCAACAGCCCGAGGGAGGTGAAGAACTTGTCTGCTTCTTCAAACATCCTTTTGGGAGTCCAGCCCTGCAAGCAGAGGGAGCTCTGTCCAAACCGGGGATGAAGCGGCTAGACTGTGTGCTATGGTTGGGGTGGGGGTTGTGAGAAGGCCAAGCCAGAGGGAATTCCTGAATCAGAGGGCCATCTCCCACTGAGTTAGAGGTCTCCCCTCCCCTGTGCCCAGGGGCTGCCTTGGAGGGGCAGAAGTGTGACGAGGGGCCCAGTGTGCACCTGCTTTATCATGGCCTCTGTGGCATCTATCTTGGGGGCTGAAGGGAAGGGGACCACCAAGTCATAGATGTTGGACCAGGTCTGAGCCCACATGTTCCCTGGAGGCAGGTAGGGGAAGAGAAGGCAGAGAGAGAGGAGAGACCGATGTTACTTCTCAGACTCAGCATCATCACCCATGGAAAGGGAACCAGATCCCCGTCTTAGGATCTTAACGGTTTCTCTTGAGCACCTGCTTTTTGCAAATGGTGCCTGGCATTCGATACACATGGTCTTCAGCCTGTACATCCAGTGCACGAAGTCATTATCTGCTCTGAGGGCTAAGGTCTTAGTTCAAAGCCTCAGCTCGGCCTCCCGCTCCTGGGGCCAATTGGGCCTGGTGCCTCCCCTTAGGGGGTCTGTGTTTCACAGTCATCAAGCTGATGTCTCCTCAGATATTTTTGGTCTCACCAGTGCGGATCAAGGACAGCTGGGGTCCTGGGCTACAAGTTCCCCAAACCTGGTCAAGCTTCTTGGGGTCTCCCTCGTGGTTAGCAAATGGTCTGTGGCCCTGCCTGGCTTCTCTGCTCATAGCAATAAGCCCCCTAGGGCTGTGTCCTCAGTGGCCCAGCAGGGATGGACAGGAACCCGGGAGCCTCTGTTTTGCCTCCCTTCCCACCATCCTTCACTGTCTTCCACTGCCTACTTCCTGCCTTCTGGGCATCTGAGCTTACAAGCCCTGAAAACACGAGGGTCCAGAGGTTGCAATGGCTCTACACTCTCCATGTTGTCCTCTGTGCTCCTAACTCCCTCTGCCCCGGCCTGAGCATCGTGTCTGCCCTTCTCTCTACCGCTACTTTTTCCATCTGTGGGATCCTCTCTCATCTTTGAAGGCTCTGCTCCTGTGCCGCCTCTCGGGGAGGCCCAGGTTCTCACTCCCAGCCCCTCCCTCGCCCGCACCCCAGCGTCGTGCTGCCTTGAGCGGGGATGGGTGATAGGGTCTCCCGTAAAGTTATTATGAATCCTCCCGCTGCTCCATCCGGGTGATCTGTACCATGGGGCTCCGTAGCAAATGGGGTGTTCAAGACAAGCAGGGGGTTCATCCCCGCACACCTAGCTGCCACCCCACCCCAGCCCTGGCAACATCCCCTCAGCCTCAAATCTTCACTCTCTCCGCCCCAGGAGCCATCTGACGGTCCCTCCCACCCTCTCCTCGCCCTTTGGACAGCACGGGTCACACCCTCCCTCATCCGGGCTCTGTTCCCGGCCCCGCCCCGCCCCCCCCCCCGCCCCCCCCCCCGCCCGGCCCCCCCCCCGCGGTTCACGTCCTCACCCAGCAGGTGAGCGGGAATTGGGCCCTCCAGGTTGATGTGCTGCGACCCGTAGTGGCGGTGCAGGGCCCGGCGCACGTAGGCGTGCAGGTTCAAGTACAGCGGCTGCAGCTCCTGGTAGAGCTGCTCCAGGTCTTGCTCCAGGGACGGCATCTCATACATGACTCTCCAGGAGTCCCCTGCATCTTCGTAGCCTGCAGAGGGGACACCCGACCAGTCCCTGAGCACCCCCCCCTCACCCCCGCCGCCCCCCCCCCCCCCCCCCCC